>NW_027117348.1:365000-370000 GCF_038025025.1 Phyllosticta citribraziliensis
GAACGATATGGAGTAGGTCCAAGATCCCCAAGTCGGATGGTCGAGGAGTGGTGGTGTCCCAAAGGGTACCCCCCAAATGAGGCCTTTCGGGGAGCCGACGGCGAGGTCTGGTGCCCTCTCTCCTCCTGGTGGTCTCCCTGGGGGCTTTGAGGCCGTAGCGATCCGACCATGCCGTCGCCGGGGTCAGGGGGCCTCTCGTCGTCGCTCCAGGGGGTGGGGCAGGGGGTCCAGACTTATTTTAATAAATCGTAAGTGGTTGGTTTTGGATCCGGTCGACTCCAGACCGCTTGCATCGTGTTCCTGCGGCCCGAAAGCGTATGTGAGGAGTGCCTCCGGCTGCTCAGGGGTCGGGGGGCCGTCGCCAGGGGTCGTGGTGACGATTTGGGAGGGGGTTCCGGGTTCCGCGGCGAGCCAGTCGGGACCCCGCGGGGCGATTGGCTCCAGACCTGGCATATAGAGGCTATGGATGGTTTCCTACCGCCCAAGATGGTCCCTCGGGTCGCTGCACCCCCTGACCTCGCCGTCCCCCTGGGCCGAGGGGGGACCCCGCCCCTCCACCCACGCTTCTGGCGACCCAGCGGATGAAACCACCCCAGACTTCTCTGAGGGATATCAAAGGGTCCATTAGATGGTCCTAGAAAGGTCTCGAAGCCGGCGCACCGCCTGAAGTCGCCGGCCCCCTGAGCACCTACCTGGGTGGCCCCCTCCCCTCCCACCCCTCCCACCTGCAGACCAGCGGTGCGATTCGCTCCAGACTTCTCCTAGGTCTTTCTGAGGTCCCCAGCTACCGTCTGTCATCGTCGTCGTGGCCGGATCGCCCCCTCGAAATCTGACCCCCGGGCAGGATGACCCCCCTGGAGCACCTCCAAGGCCCCTACTCCCGGCGTGAGGCTACCACACCGCTCCCGACACCCTCTGGTGGCCTGTCTAGGAAGTTATGGAGGTTCTCGGTCATCTTCAGCGCCATCACCGTCCATTTGACGGTCTAGTGATTTTTTCCAATCGTGGATACTGTACAAAACACAAAAGTCGAAGTCGACATTTACTGGAAAAAATTCGAAAAAGTTCCAAGTCATCCCAACCACCTCTACAAGCCCTGAAGAGGGGTATTCTAGGCGCCTCTTTATCTGTTATGCGGTCTTAGAAGCCTCAGAGAGACCGGCTAGGTGTCGTGGCAGCACTCTAGGTGGAGGGACCCGAGGCCATCACGCTCCCACCAGGGAACCCGCGGCTCATATCATCCCAGAGCTGCCCATATCATACTCTGCGCCGCTGCATACCTCCTAGCCTAGTCTATTAGGCTGGCCAACCGGCTAGCGCCCCGTGCTATATGAATGAGGGTCCCTTCTTCGCCAGTAGCCGCCCACCATCACGAGGACAGGGCAGACCGCCATTCGTGGCAGCCCCTTACACGCCCCCCAAGGGCCCGCCAGGCGCTCGGGAAAAGCCCTCCTCCTGCCTCTGCGGCGGCTGCAAAAATAAAAAAGAGCCCCCCCTCTCCATCCCCGCGAAAAGCAGAGCCCGACCCGCCAGTCGCCCCCGAGCGAAGTCCACCACTGCTCACACCCTACCCGGAAGCCGGCCAGGTAGAAAATCCAACTGGGAATCCACCCGGCGAACGCGCTTCCCGCAGATTCTCATAATATGAGCTCGCCCGGCGGGCAGGCCCCCCTGGAAATCCGCGGCCCCTCCCCGCCCGGTCCTCCTTGGCTCCCTCGCCCGCTCCCCTCCTTCCCTCCCTCCCGTTTCTTCCCAATTTGCCCCGCCGCGAGGGGAAAAAAAATCCTCCCCGCGCTCCCGCAACGAAACTACCCGGAGCGCCACCTGGCGGACGGCAAGGAGGGAGGGCGGTCCCAGAGCCTCCTGCCGCCGCACCTGGGACCCCTAGGGCCCTAGTGAGCCCGAGGCCTGAGCCTGGCCCACTCCGCAGAGGCCGTGCCCCGCGGCAGGAAGCCTGTCCCTGGATAGGACCTGGCCTCCCGCCGCGGTGCCGGCCCTCCACGCGTTGCCTGGCCCCCTTTGGTGACCTGACCCGCGCGTGGAGGTGCCTCCCGCGGACGGTGCCTCCCTGGCAAGGAAGCAATCCCCCTAGTAACCCGCCGTGAGACAGAGGACCTCCGGCGCGGGTGGCTGGCACTTCTACCTACCACCCGGCTGGGACCGGGCAACCTCCCTCTCATATACCCACCGGACCTCTTGCAGCACGATTCTGGTGGACAAATTTTCGCGCGCCGGAAAATATTTTTTAAAAAACTATTTCTTGGTGTGATGTTCAAAAGGTCCCCCCGATCCCATACATTGTAAATCCACGGGAAGGTGAACTCTGACCTGACTTAGTCGAATTTTCCGGGGTCTTCCATCCAAGGGGCCGAGTCGAAGGTGCTGATTACGACGGAGTAGGTCCAAGGTTCCAGGGATGGATGTTTGTGGAGTGGTGATGGGTCAAATGGGTGCCCCAAAATGAGGCCTTCCAGGGCGGCGGCGACGCTACAGGACGCTCTCCGATTCGCCAAAGCGCTCTCGGGGGACTCCAAGGCTGCGGCCACGCTTATAAGAAGCGGGAGACGCGCTGGGTCCGTCCGATCTTGCTGTACGTGGTGACGGGGAGGTCTGGAAGTTATTTTAATAAACCGTAACTGGTTGGATCCGCCCCGGTTCTTCTCTGAACTACCTGCATGGGCTTTATAGATTCCCAACGCGTGGATGGGGATTGTAGCGGGTGGGACACGACCCCCAGGGAGATGGTCAGGCGCCGTGGTGGCGGTCTGGGGAGGGGTCCCGGGGTCCGCGGCTTGCTACTCGAGTCCCTGCGGATGGATTGCCGCCAGATCTTGTAGTGATGCCTTATGCTACAGCACCTACCTTTATAGGAGGTATTCAAAGCTGGTGCACCTCTCTGGCGACGAGGAAGGACTGCGGTCCGCCGGCCCGGACCATGGCCATCTCCGCGGCGGACCTACCCGGCGGACTTGGTGGCTAGGCGACTGGATACCTCCCCGGCGGGCGACTGCCGGTGTCCCTCCAGGTCACCAGTTGGATGTCCCTCCAGGTTACTAGGCGCGTGTCCCTCGAGACCAGACGTGGGTGTCCCTCGAGATTGCCAGGTGGATGTCCCTCCAGGTGGATGTCCCTCCAGGTTCATGTCCCTCGAGATTGCCAGGTGGATGTCCCTCCAGGTGGATGTCCCTCCAGGTGGATGTCCCTCGAGATTCCCGGTGGATGTCCCTCCAGGTTCCTATGTGGGTGTCCCTCGAGACCAGCCGCGGGTGTCCCTCCAGGTTGCTGGGTGCATGTCCCTCCAGGTCACCGGGCGGATGTCCCTCGCAACCAGCCGGCCGGTGTCCCTCGAGATTCCCGGGTGGATGTCCCTCCAGGTCACCAGGTGGGCGTCCCTCCGGACCATCCGATGGGCGTCCCTCGAGACCAGCCAGGGCGTGTCCCTCGAGACCACCAAGTAGATGATGTCCCTCAAGACTCCGGAGCAGGTGTCCCTCGAGGGACGTCCCTGCCACCTGCCATCCTGGCCAGCCAAGTGGTATATCACCGCCAGAATACCCGGCAGCAGTAGGTTAAAGACCGTTAGGTCCTCTCCCCTTCGGAGACCGGCTTATAGCCAATACTTCCGGTGGGGAGAGAGTTGCTCTCAACAAATCTAGCTGGCGCGGGCTTACGCTCAGTAGCTCGTAACAACAAGGCTACTCGACTACTTACACGACCCGGTCAGGCAACTAAGTCGTCTGCAAAGGATTTATCCCTGCGCATTGTGAAATTGCAATCCGCCAGCTGGAGACCCCGACTTCAACGGAGCCCCCGTCGCCGGCCTGCTAGGATTCTGGGCCAAGGGCCTATTCGTATCCGACTACGATGTGCAGGGGAGAATCACCCCGTTCCGGCACGGATTCTGACTTAGAGGCGTTCAGCCATAATCCGGCAGATGGTAGCTTCGCGGCACTGCCCGGTCGGACAGCCGCAAAAACCAATTATCTGAATCCGCGGTTCCTCTCGTACTAAGCGGAATTACCGTTGGGGCGACGGTCATCAGTAGGGTAAAACTAACCTGTCTCACGACGGTCTAAACCCAGCTCACGTTCCCTATTCTCTAAAGCCCGGCCTGCCCCTGGTTAATCTTTTTTCACCAGAAGTCGGTAGCGGCCCCCATCGGATCCAGACTGCAGGTCCTTCGCCGTGGGCAAAACTTTCGTTTAGGGGAGGCACGTCCCTTAAGCGGTCTGAGATACTAGTGGTTAGGTGCCATCAACGCCATTACAGCTAGGCCTAGTTTGCTCAGCACCACCCACACCTTTCCGCGCTCTACACGGGCAGCCCTAGAGTATTACCCCCTAGACCCAAGGTTCACACCTTGTTGCTCCGCTCGGGATCAGCATAGCCCATCACGCGTTCTTGCTACTTTCAGAAAGCCCCAGCCGACAAATCAATGCCGGTGTGACAGTCCTTTTTCGCTCGCGATTTTAAGTTGATGAACCTTAGCCTTCCCCGATCCAGGTTGTGTCGCCATTTGCCACCTGCAACTGTTGTTGACAAATTGACTAGACAGAAAACTAACTCTCCTTCCGAACATTCTAGAGAGCCTGCCTTTTACCACCAATAAGGAAGACATCACACTTTTAGTTAGTCCGCCCCCACTTACCGTAGGTAACCGAGGGACAGCTGCGCTATGCACATTGAGAATTGAGATGCTGTGATACCCGCCCCGATGACCTTGCTGCTTTGGCCCGCCCCCAACTCCCCCGCTTTCGCAAGAAGCGCTACTGGCTAAGGGATCAGGTTTGAAGCCTAACAACGAAGAACCACCAAGATTTAAAAACGGACAGGCAAGTGTGATTTCTCACAGATACCGTATCATCAAACGAGCAGCGACCAGCATAGGCCCGTAAACGGTAGCCTAGAACACCTCCCTCATCGGCCCAACCGAGGAGTCCCTTTTTAAATCCAAGAACGACGCGCGCTTCCCCGGGTTGAGGCTACGCAAAGTCATGTGG